>NW_025814874.1:0-12500 GCF_022079265.1 Lynx rufus
AACCCTAACCCTAACCCTAACCCTAACCCTAACCCTAACCCTAACCCTAACCCTAACCCTAACCCTAACCCTAACCCTAACCCTAACCCTAACCCTAACCCTAACCCTAACCCTAACCCTAACCCTAACCCTAACCCTAACCCTAACCCTAACCCTAACCCTAACCCTAACCCTAACCCTAACCCTAACCCTAACCCTAACCCTAACCCTAACCCTAACCCTAACCCTAACCCTAACCCTAACCCTAACCCTAACCCTAACCCTAACCCTAACCCTAACCCTAACCCTAACCCTAACCCTAACCCTAACCCTAACCCTAACCCTAACCCTAACCCTAACCCTAACCCTAACCCTAACCCTAACCCTAACCCTAACCCTAACCCTAACCCTAACCCTAACCCTAACCCTAACCCTAACCCTAACCCTAACCCTAACCCTAACCCTAACCCTAACCCTAACCCTAACCCTAACCCTAACCCTAACCCTAACCCTAACCCTAACCCTAACCCTAACCCTAACCCTAACCCTAACCCTAACCCTAACCCTAACCCTAACCCTAACCCTAACCCTAACCCTAACCCTAACCCTAACCCTAACCCTAACCCTAACCCTAACCCTAACCCTAACCCTAACCCTAACCCTAACCCTAACCCTAACCCTAACCCTAACCCTAACCCTAACCCTAACCCTAACCCTAACCCTAACCCTAACCCTAACCCTAACCCTAACCCTAACCCTAACCCTAACCCTAACCCTAACCCTAACCCTAACCCTAACCCTAACCCTAACCCTAACCCTAACCCTAACCCTAACCCTAACCCTAACCCTAACCCTAACCCTAACCCTAACCCTAACCCTAACCCTAACCCTAACCCTAACCCTAACCCTAACCCTAACCCTAACCCTAACCCTAACCCTAACCCTAACCCTAACCCTAACCCTAACCCTAACCCTAACCCTAACCCTAACCCTAACCCTAACCCTAACCCTAACCCTAACCCTAACCCTAACCCTAACCCTAACCCTAACCCTAACCCTAACCCTAACCCTAACCCTAACCCTAACCCTAACCCTAACCCTAACCCTAACCCTAACCCTAACCCTAACCCTAACCCTAACCCTAACCCTAACCCTAACCCTAACCCTAACCCTAACCCTAACCCTAACCCTAACCCTAACCCTAACCCTAACCCTAACCCTAACCCTAACCCTAACCCTAACCCTAACCCTAACCCTAACCCTAACCCTAACCCTAACCCTAACCCTAACCCTAACCCTAACCCTAACCCTAACCCTAACCCTAACCCTAACCCTAACCCTAACCCTAACCCTAACCCTAACCCTAACCCTAACCCTAACCCTAACCCTAACCCTAACCCTAACCCTAACCCTAACCCTAACCCTAACCCTAACCCTAACCCTAACCCTAACCCTAACCCTAACCCTAACCCTAACCCTAACCCTAACCCTAACCCTAACCCTAACCCTAACCCTAACCCTAACCCTAACCCTAACCCTAACCCTAACCCTAACCCTAACCCTAACCCTAACCCTAACCCTAACCCTAACCCTAACCCTAACCCTAACCCTAACCCTAACCCTAACCCTAACCCTAACCCTAACCCTAACCCTAACCCTAACCCTAACCCTAACCCTAACCCTAACCCTAACCCTAACCCTAACCCTAACCCTAACCCTAACCCTAACCCTAACCCTAACCCTAACCCTAACCCTAACCCTAACCCTAACCCTAACCCTAACCCTAACCCTAACCCTAACCCTAACCCTAACCCTAACCCTAACCCTAACCCTAACCCTAACCCTAACCCTAACCCTAACCCTAACCCTAACCCTAACCCTAACCCTAACCCTAACCCTAACCCTAACCCTAACCCTAACCCTAACCCTAACCCTAACCCTAACCCTAACCCTAACCCTAACCCTAACCCTAACCCTAACCCTAACCCTAACCCTAACCCTAACCCTAACCCTAACCCTAACCCTAACCCTAACCCTAACCCTAACCCTAACCCTAACCCTAACCCTAACCCTAACCCTAACCCTAACCCTAACCCTAACCCTAACCCTAACCCTAACCCTAACCCTAACCCTAACCCTAACCCTAACCCTAACCCTAACCCTAACCCTAACCCTAACCCTAACCCTAACCCTAACCCTAACCCTAACCCTAACCCTAACCCTAACCCTAACCCTAACCCTAACCCTAACCCTAACCCTAACCCTAACCCTAACCCTAACCCTAACCCTAACCCTAACCCTAACCCTAACCCTAACCCTAACCCTAACCCTAACCCTAACCCTAACCCTAACCCTAACCCTAACCCTAACCCTAACCCTAACCCTAACCCTAACCCTAACCCTAACCCTAACCCTAACCCTAACCCTAACCCTAACCCTAACCCTAACCCTAACCCTAACCCTAACCCTAACCCTAACCCTAACCCTAACCCTAACCCTAACCCTAACCCTAACCCTAACCCTAACCCTAACCCTAACCCTAACCCTAACCCTAACCCTAACCCTAACCCTAACCCTAACCCTAACCCTAACCCTAACCCTAACCCTAACCCTAACCCTAACCCTAACCCTAACCCTAACCCTAACCCTAACCCTAACCCTAACCCTAACCCTAACCCTAACCCTAACCCTAACCCTAACCCTAACCCTAACCCTAACCCTAACCCTAACCCTAACCCTAACCCTAACCCTAACCCTAACCCTAACCCTAACCCTAACCCTAACCCTAACCCTAACCCTAACCCTAACCCTAACCCTAACCCTAACCCTAACCCTAACCCTAACCCTAACCCTAACCCTAACCCTAACCCTAACCCTAACCCTAACCCTAACCCCTAACCCTAACCCTAACCCTAACCCTAACCCTAACCCTAACCCTAACCCTAACCCTAACCCTAACCCTAACCCTAACCCTAACCCTAACCCTAACCCTAACCCTAACCCTAACCCTAACCCTAACCCTAACCCTAACCCTAACCCTAACCCTAACCCTAACCCTAACCCTAACCCTAACCCTAACCCTAACCCTAACCCTAACCCTAACCCTAACCCTAACCCTAACCCTAACCCTAACCCTAACCCTAACCCTAACCCTAACCCTAACCCTAACCCTAACCCTAACCCTAACCCTAACCCTAACCCTAACCCTAACCCTAACCCTAACCCTAACCCTAACCCTAACCCTAACCCTAACCCTAACCCTAACCCTAACCCTAACCCTAACCCTAACCCTAACCCTAACCCTAACCCTAACCCTAACCCTAACCCTAACCCTAACCCTAACCCTAACCCTAACCCTAACCCTAACCCTAACCCTAACCCTAACCCTAACCCTAACCCTAACCCTAACCCTAACCCTAACCCTAACCCTAACCCTAACCCTAACCCTAACCCTAACCCTAACCCTAACCCTAACCCTAACCCTAACCCTAACCCTAACCCTAACCCTAACCCTAACCCTAACCCTAACCCTAACCCTAACCCTAACCCTAACCCTAACCCTAACCCTAACCCTAACCCTAACCCTAACCCTAACCCTAACCCTAACCCTAACCCTAACCCTAACCCTAACCCTAACCCTAACCCTAACCCTAACCCTAACCCTAACCCTAACCCTAACCCTAACCCTAACCCTAACCCTAACCCTAACCCTAACCCTAACCCTAACCCTAACCCTAACCCTAACCCTAACCCTAACCCTAACCCTAACCCTAACCCTAACCCTAACCCTAACCCTAACCCTAACCCTAACCCTAACCCTAACCCTAACCCTAACCCTAACCCTAACCCTAACCCTAACCCTAACCCTAACCCTAACCCTAACCCTAACCCTAACCCTAACCCTAACCCTAACCCTAACCCTAACCCTAACCCTAACCCTAACCCTAACCCTAACCCTAACCCTAACCCTAACCCTAACCCTAACCCTAACCCTAACCCTAACCCTAACCCTAACCCTAACCCTAACCCTAACCCTAACCCTAACCCTAACCCTAACCCTAACCCTAACCCTAACCCTAACCCTAACCCTAACCCTAACCCTAACCCTAACCCTAACCCTAACCCTAACCCTAACCCTAACCCTAACCCTAACCCTAACCCTAACCCTAACCCTAACCCTAACCCTAACCCTAACCCTAACCCTAACCCTAACCCTAACCCTAACCCTAACCCTAACCCTAACCCTAACCCTAACCCTAACCCTAACCCTAACCCTAACCCTAACCCTAACCCTAACCCTAACCCTAACCCTAACCCTAACCCTAACCCTAACCCTAACCCTAACCCTAACCCTAACCCTAACCCTAACCCTAACCCTAACCCTAACCCTAACCCTAACCCTAACCCTAACCCTAACCCTAACCCTAACCCTAACCCTAACCCTAACCCTAACCCTAACCCTAACCCTAACCCTAACCCTAACCCTAACCCTAACCCTAACCCTAACCCTAACCCTAACCCTAACCCTAACCCTAACCCTAACCCTAACCCTAACCCTAACCCTAACCCTAACCCTAACCCTAACCCTAACCCTAACCCTAACCCTAACCCTAACCCTAACCCTAACCCTAACCCTAACCCTAACCCTAACCCTAACCCTAACCCTAACCCTAACCCTAACCCTAACCCTAACCCTAACCCTAACCCTAACCCTAACCCTAACCCTAACCCTAACCCTAACCCTAACCCTAACCCTAACCCTAACCCTAACCCTAACCCTAACCCTAACCCTAACCCTAACCCTAACCCTAACCCTAACCCTAACCCTAACCCTAACCCTAACCCTAACCCTAACCCTAACCCTAACCCTAACCCTAACCCTAACCCTAACCCTAACCCTAACCCTAACCCTAACCCTAACCCTAACCCTAACCCTAACCCTAACCCTAACCCTAACCCTAACCCTAACCCTAACCCTAACCCTAACCCTAACCCTAACCCTAACCCTAACCCTAACCCTAACCCTAACCCTAACCCTAACCCTAACCCTAACCCTAACCCTAACCCTAACCCTAACCCTAACCCTAACCCTAACCCTAACCCTAACCCTAACCCTAACCCTAACCCTAACCCTAACCCTAACCCTAACCCTAACCCTAACCCTAACCCTAACCCTAACCCTAACCCTAACCCTAACCCTAACCCTAACCCTAACCCTAACCCTAACCCTAACCCTAACCCTAACCCTAACCCTAACCCTAACCCTAACCCTAACCCTAACCCTAACCCTAACCCTAACCCTAACCCTAACCCTAACCCTAACCCTAACCCTAACCCTAACCCTAACCCTAACCCTAACCCTAACCCTAACCCTAACCCTAACCCTAACCCTAACCCTAACCCTAACCCTAACCCTAACCCTAACCCTAACCCTAACCCTAACCCTAACCCTAACCCTAACCCTAACCCTAACCCTAACCCTAACCCTAACCCTAACCCTAACCCTAACCCTAACCCTAACCCTAACCCTAACCCTAACCCTAACCCTAACCCTAACCCTAACCCTAACCCTAACCCTAACCCTAACCCTAACCCTAACCCTAACCCTAACCCTAACCCTAACCCTAACCCTAACCCTAACCCTAACCCTAACCCTAACCCTAACCCTAACCCTAACCCTAACCCTAACCCTAACCCTAACCCTAACCCTAACCCTAACCCTAACCCTAACCCTAACCCTAACCCTAACCCTAACCCTAACCCTAACCCTAACCCTAACCCTAACCCTAACCCTAACCCTAACCCTAACCCTAACCCTAACCCTAACCCTAACCCTAACCCTAACCCTAACCCTAACCCTAACCCTAACCCTAACCCTAACCCTAACCCTAACCCTAACCCTAACCCTAACCCTAACCCTAACCCTAACCCTAACCCTAACCCTAACCCTAACCCTAACCCTAACCCTAACCCTAACCCTAACCCTAACCCTAACCCTAACCCTAACCCTAACCCTAACCCTAACCCTAACCCTAACCCTAACCCTAACCCTAACCCTAACCCTAACCCTAACCCTAACCCTAACCCTAACCCTAACCCTAACCCTAACCCTAACCCTAACCCTAACCCTAACCCTAACCCTAACCCTAACCCTAACCCTAACCCTAACCCTAACCCTAACCCTAACCCTAACCCTAACCCTAACCCTAACCCTAACCCTAACCCTAACCCTAACCCTAACCCTAACCCTAACCCTAACCCTAACCCTAACCCTAACCCTAACCCTAACCCTAACCCTAACCCTAACCCTAACCCTAACCCTAACCCTAACCCTAACCCTAACCCTAACCCTAACCCTAACCCTAACCCTAACCCTAACCCTAACCCTAACCCTAACCCTAACCCTAACCCTAACCCTAACCCTAACCCTAACCCTAACCCTAACCCTAACCCTAACCCTAACCCTAACCCTAACCCTAACCCTAACCCTAACCCTAACCCTAACCCTAACCCTAACCCTAACCCTAACCCTAACCCTAACCCTAACCCTAACCCTAACCCTAACCCTAACCCTAACCCTAACCCTAACCCTAACCCTAACCCTAACCCTAACCCTAACCCTAACCCTAACCCTAACCCTAACCCTAACCCTAACCCTAACCCTAACCCTAACCCTAACCCTAACCCTAACCCTAACCCTAACCCTAACCCTAACCCTAACCCTAACCCTAACCCTAACCCTAACCCTAACCCTAACCCTAACCCTAACCCTAACCCTAACCCTAACCCTAACCCTAACCCTAACCCTAACCCTAACCCTAACCCTAACCCTAACCCTAACCCTAACCCTAACCCTAACCCTAACCCTAACCCTAACCCTAACCCTAACCCTAACCCTAACCCTAACCCTAACCCTAACCCTAACCCTAACCCTAACCCTAACCCTAACCCTAACCCTAACCCTAACCCTAACCCTAACCCTAACCCTAACCCTAACCCTAACCCTAACCCTAACCCTAACCCTAACCCTAACCCTAACCCTAACCCTAACCCTAACCCTAACCCTAACCCTAACCCTAACCCTAACCCTAACCCTAACCCTAACCCTAACCCTAACCCTAACCCTAACCCTAACCCTAACCCTAACCCTAACCCTAACCCTAACCCTAACCCTAACCCTAACCCTAACCCTAACCCTAACCCTAACCCTAACCCTAACCCTAACCCTAACCCTAACCCTAACCCTAACCCTAACCCTAACCCTAACCCTAACCCTAACCCTAACCCTAACCCTAACCCTAACCCTAACCCTAACCCTAACCCTAACCCTAACCCTAACCCTAACCCTAACCCTAACCCTAACCCTAACCCTAACCCTAACCCTAACCCTAACCCTAACCCTAACCCTAACCCTAACCCTAACCCTAACCCTAACCCTAACCCTAACCCTAACCCTAACCCTAACCCTAACCCTAACCCTAACCCTAACCCTAACCCTAACCCTAACCCTAACCCTAACCCTAACCCTAACCCTAACCCTAACCCTAACCCTAACCCTAACCCTAACCCTAACCCTAACCCTAACCCTAACCCTAACCCTAACCCTAACCCTAACCCTAACCCTAACCCTAACCCTAACCCTAACCCTAACCCTAACCCTAACCCTAACCCTAACCCTAACCCTAACCCTAACCCTAACCCTAACCCTAACCCTAACCCTAACCCTAACCCTAACCCTAACCCTAACCCTAACCCTAACCCTAACCCTAACCCTAACCCTAACCCTAACCCTAACCCTAACCCTAACCCTAACCCTAACCCTAACCCTAACCCTAACCCTAACCCTAACCCTAACCCTAACCCTAACCCTAACCCTAACCCTAACCCTAACCCTAACCCTAACCCTAACCCTAACCCTAACCCTAACCCTAACCCTAACCCTAACCCTAACCCTAACCCTAACCCTAACCCTAACCCTAACCCTAACCCTAACCCTAACCCTAACCCTAACCCTAACCCTAACCCTAACCCTAACCCTAACCCTAACCCTAACCCTAACCCTAACCCTAACCCTAACCCTAACCCTAACCCTAACCCTAACCCTAACCCTAACCCTAACCCTAACCCTAACCCTAACCCTAACCCTAACCCTAACCCTAACCCTAACCCTAACCCTAACCCTAACCCTAACCCTAACCCTAACCCTAACCCTAACCCTAACCCTAACCCTAACCCTAACCCTAACCCTAACCCTAACCCTAACCCTAACCCTAACCCTAACCCTAACCCTAACCCTAACCCTAACCCTAACCCTAACCCTAACCCTAACCCTAACCCTAACCCTAACCCTAACCCTAACCCTAACCCTAACCCTAACCCTAACCCTAACCCTAACCCTAACCCTAACCCTAACCCTAACCCTAACCCTAACCCTAACCCTAACCCTAACCCTAACCCTAACCCTAACCCTAACCCTAACCCTAACCCTAACCCTAACCCTAACCCTAACCCTAACCCTAACCCTAACCCTAACCCTAACCCTAACCCTAACCCTAACCCTAACCCTAACCCTAACCCTAACCCTAACCCTAACCCTAACCCTAACCCTAACCCTAACCCTAACCCTAACCCTAACCCTAACCCTAACCCTAACCCTAACCCTAACCCTAACCCTAACCCTAACCCTAACCCTAACCCTAACCCTAACCCTAACCCTAACCCTAACCCTAACCCTAACCCTAACCCTAACCCTAACCCTAACCCTAACCCTAACCCTAACCCTAACCCTAACCCTAACCCTAACCCTAACCCTAACCCTAACCCTAACCCTAACCCTAACCCTAACCCTAACCCTAACCCTAACCCTAACCCTAACCCTAACCCTAACCCTAACCCTAACCCTAACCCTAACCCTAACCCTAACCCTAACCCTAACCCTAACCCTAACCCTAACCCTAACCCTAACCCTAACCCTAACCCTAACCCTAACCCTAACCCTAACCCTAACCCTAACCCTAACCCTAACCCTAACCCTAACCCTAACCCTAACCCTAACCCTAACCCTAACCCTAACCCTAACCCTAACCCTAACCCTAACCCTAACCCTAACCCTAACCCTAACCCTAACCCTAACCCTAACCCTAACCCTAACCCTAACCCTAACCCTAACCCTAACCCTAACCCTAACCCTAACCCTAACCCTAACCCTAACCCTAACCCTAACCCTAACCCTAACCCTAACCCTAACCCTAACCCTAACCCTAACCCTAACCCTAACCCTAACCCTAACCCTAACCCTAACCCTAACCCTAACCCTAACCCTAACCCTAACCCTAACCCTAACCCTAACCCTAACCCTAACCCTAACCCTAACCCTAACCCTAACCCTAACCCTAACCCTAACCCTAACCCTAACCCTAACCCTAACCCTAACCCTAACCCTAACCCTAACCCTAACCCTAACCCTAACCCTAACCCTAACCCTAACCCTAACCCTAACCCTAACCCTAACCCTAACCCTAACCCTAACCCTAACCCTAACCCTAACCCTAACCCTAACCCTAACCCTAACCCTAACCCTAACCCTAACCCTAACCCTAACCCTAACCCTAACCCTAACCCTAACCCTAACCCTAACCCTAACCCTAACCCTAACCCTAACCCTAACCCTAACCCTAACCCTAACCCTAACCCTAACCCTAACCCTAACCCTAACCCTAACCCTAACCCTAACCCTAACCCTAACCCTAACCCTAACCCTAACCCTAACCCTAACCCTAACCCTAACCCTAACCCTAACCCTAACCCTAACCCTAACCCTAACCCTAACCCTAACCCTAACCCTAACCCTAACCCTAACCCTAACCCTAACCCTAACCCTAACCCTAACCCTAACCCTAACCCTAACCCTAACCCTAACCCTAACCCTAACCCTAACCCTAACCCTAACCCTAACCCTAACCCTAACCCTAACCCTAACCCTAACCCTAACCCTAACCCTAACCCTAACCCTAACCCTAACCCTAACCCTAACCCTAACCCTAACCCTAACCCTAACCCTAACCCTAACCCTAACCCTAACCCTAACCCTAACCCTAACCCTAACCCTAACCCTAACCCTAACCCTAACCCTAACCCTAACCCTAACCCTAACCCTAACCCTAACCCTAACCCTAACCCTAACCCTAACCCTAACCCTAACCCTAACCCTAACCCTAACCCTAACCCTAACCCTAACCCTAACCCTAACCCTAACCCTAACCCTAACCCTAACCCTAACCCTAACCCTAACCCTAACCCTAACCCTAACCCTAACCCTAACCCTAACCCTAACCCTAACCCTAACCCTAACCCTAACCCTAACCCTAACCCTAACCCTAACCCTAACCCTAACCCTAACCCTAACCCTAACCCTAACCCTAACCCTAACCCTAACCCTAACCCTAACCCTAACCCTAACCCTAACCCTAACCCTAACCCTAACCCTAACCCTAACCCTAACCCTAACCCTAACCCTAACCCTAACCCTAACCCTAACCCTAACCCTAACCCTAACCCTAACCCTAACCCTAACCCTAACCCTAACCCTAACCCTAACCCTAACCCTAACCCTAACCCTAACCCTAACCCTAACCCTAACCCTAACCCTAACCCTAACCCTAACCCTAACCCTAACCCTAACCCTAACCCTAACCCTAACCCTAACCCTAACCCTAACCCTAACCCTAACCCTAACCCTAACCCTAACCCTAACCCTAACCCTAACCCTAACCCTAACCCTAACCCTAACCCTAACCCTAACCCTAACCCTAACCCTAACCCTAACCCTAACCCTAACCCTAACCCTAACCCTAACCCTAACCCTAACCCTAACCCTAACCCTAACCCTAACCCTAACCCTAACCCTAACCCTAACCCTAACCCTAACCCTAACCCTAACCCTAACCCTAACCCTAACCCTAACCCTAACCCTAACCCTAACCCTAACCCTAACCCTAACCCTAACCCTAACCCTAACCCTAACCCTAACCCTAACCCTAACCCTAACCCTAACCCTAACCCTAACCCTAACCCTAACCCTAACCCTAACCCTAACCCTAACCCTAACCCTAACCCTAACCCTAACCCTAACCCTAACCCTAACCCTAACCCTAACCCTAACCCTAACCCTAACCCTAACCCTAACCCTAACCCTAACCCTAACCCTAACCCTAACCCTAACCCTAACCCTAACCCTAACCCTAACCCTAACCCTAACCCTAACCCTAACCCTAACCCTAACCCTAACCCTAACCCTAACCCTAACCCTAACCCTAACCCTAACCCTAACCCTAACCCTAACCCTAACCCTAACCCTAACCCTAACCCTAACCCTAACCCTAACCCTAACCCTAACCCTAACCCTAACCCTAACCCTAACCCTAACCCTAACCCTAACCCTAACCCTAACCCTAACCCTAACCCTAACCCTAACCCTAACCCTAACCCTAACCCTAACCCTAACCCTAACCCTAACCCTAACCCTAACCCTAACCCTAACCCTAACCCTAACCCTAACCCTAACCCTAACCCTAACCCTAACCCTAACCCTAACCCTAACCCTAACCCTAACCCTAACCCTAACCCTAACCCTAACCCTAACCCTAACCCTAACCCTAACCCTAACCCTAACCCTAACCCTAACCCTAACCCTAACCCTAACCCTAACCCTAACCCTAACCCTAACCCTAACCCTAACCCTAACCCTAACCCTAACCCTAACCCTAACCCTAACCCTAACCCTAACCCTAACCCTAACCCTAACCCTAACCCTAACCCTAACCCTAACCCTAACCCTAACCCTAACCCTAACCCTAACCCTAACCCTAACCCTAACCCTAACCCTAACCCTAACCCTAACCCTAACCCTAACCCTAACCCTAACCCTAACCCTAACCCTAACCCTAACCCTAACCCTAACCCTAACCCTAACCCTAACCCTAACCCTAACCCTAACCCTAACCCTAACCCTAACCCTAACCCTAACCCTAACCCTAACCCTAACCCTAACCCTAACCCTAACCCTAACCCTAACCCTAACCCTAACCCTAACCCTAACCCTAACCCTAACCCTAACCCTAACCCTAACCCTAACCCTAACCCTAACCCTAACCCTAACCCTAACCCTAACCCTAACCCTAACCCTAACCCTAACCCTAACCCTAACCCTAACCCTAACCCTAACCCTAACCCTAACCCTAACCCTAACCCTAACCCTAACCCTAACCCTAACCCTAACCCTAACCCTAACCCTAACCCTAACCCTAACCCTAACCCTAACCCTAACCCTAACCCTAACCCTAACCCTAACCCTAACCCTAACCCTAACCCTAACCCTAACCCTAACCCTAACCCTAACCCTAACCCTAACCCTAACCCTAACCCTAACCCTAACCCTAACCCTAACCCTAACCCTAACCCTAACCCTAACCCTAACCCTAACCCTAACCCTAACCCTAACCCTAACCCTAACCCTAACCCTA